>NC_137469.1:160671844-160674344 GCF_964235325.1 Thermobia domestica
GAATCTTGTGTATGCAACTTCTACTAGGAGAACTTATAAGAGTAAGATGGAAAAGAAAGACAGGTAACATACTGTATATAATAAAGTTCATATTATAGTAAGTTCAATAATGAAATACAAAATGTGAGTTTTGAATATATATCCTAGCATAATACATATTTATTTTTACATAATATCTTACAAGAAGTTAAATCCCAAAACTTTCCTTGCATACTCCACAGTGTAAAGACAAAAAAAGTGTGATTATAATGTGACAACTTTCTATATATAATTCCACATTATGTAATAATTTCGAACATCCAAATATGTGGATTCTGTCAAAGATCTTCCAATGAGATGTTTTTTTTCTTTTTTTTCAGTTCTACACTCAATTCCATTATGATGATTTGGCGCTGCTCGCGTTAATTGTTCAGAGTGTTGGTTACATCATGTAATTTTTATTGATTTAAGCCACAATCTTACAAAAGTCCGCGATAATCACTGATACTTGTATATACAGTATATATATATATATATATATATATATATATATATATATATATATATATATATGTATGTTATTATTGTAGCCCTAACTGTTGCTCTAATGACTGGCGCATGAGCCTTTTAAACTCAAAGGTTTCATTTCATTTCATTGCGGATATCACAAACGTGTTAGGGCATGAAAAGTGGAAGGGCATCACGAACGAATCTTGTGTATGCAACTTCTACTAGGAGAACTTATAAGAGTAAGATGGAAAAGAAAGACAGGTAACATACTGTATATAATAAAGTTCATATTATAGTAAGTTCAATAATGAAATACAAAATGTGAGTTTTGAATATATATCCTAGCATAATACATATTTATTTTTACATAATATCTTACAAGAAGTTAAATCCCAAAACTTTCCTTGCATACTCCACAGTGTAAAGACAAAAAAAGTGTGATTATAATGTGACAACTTTCTATATATAATTCCACATTATGTAATAATTTCGAACATCCAAATATGTGGATTCTGTCAAAGATCTTCCAATGAGAATGTTTTTTTTCTTTTTTTTCAGTTCTACACTCAATTCCATTATGATGATTTGGCGCTGCTTGCGTTAATTGTTCAGAGTGTTGGTTACATCATGTAATTTTTATTGATTTAAGCCACAATCTTACAAATGTCCGCGATAATCACTGATACTTGTATATACAGTATATATATATATATATATATATATATATATATATATATATATATATATATATATGTATGTATATATATATATATATATAATATGTATGTTATTATTGTAGCACTAACTGTTGCTCTAATGACTAGCGCATGAGCCTTTTAAAACTCAAAGGTTTCATTTCATTTCATTGGGGATATCACAAACGTGTTAGGGCATGAAAAAGTGGAAGGGCATCACGAACGAATCTTGTGTATGCAACTTCTACTAGGAAGAACTTATAAGAGTAAGATTCAAAAGAAAGACAGGTAACCATACTGTATATATAAAGTTCATATTATAGTAAGTTCAATAATGAAATACAAAATGTGAGTTTGAATATATATCCTAGCATAATACATATTTATTTTTACATAATATCTTACAAGAAGTTAAATCCCAAAACTTTCCTTGCATACTCCACAGTGTAAGACAAAAAAAGTGTGATTATAATGTGACATCTTTCTATATATAATTCCACATTATGTAATAATTTCGAACATCCAAATATGTGGATTCTGTCAAAGATCTTTCTTTTTTTTCAGTTCTACACTCAATTCCATTATGATGATTTGGCGCTGCTTGCGTTAATTGTTCAGAGTGTTGGTTACATCATGTAATTTTTATTGATTTAAGCCACAATCTTACAAAAGTCCGCGATAATCACTGATACTTGTATATACAGTATATATATATATATATATATATATATATATATATATATATATATATATATATATATATATATATATGTTATTATTGTACCCCTAACTGTTGCTCTAATGACTAGCGCATGAGCCTTTTAAAACTCAAAGGTTTCATTTCATTTCGTTGGGGATATCACAAACGTGTTAGGGCATGAAAAGTGGAAGGGCATCACGAACGAATCTTGTGTATGCAACTTCTACTAGGAGAACTTATAAGAGTAAGATGGAAAAGAAAGACAGGTAACATACTGTATATAATAAAGTTCATATTATAGTAAGTTCAATAATGAATACAAAATGTGAGTTTTGAATATATATCCTAGCATAATACATATTTATTTTTACATAATATCTTACAAGAAGTTAAATCCCAAAACTTTCCTTGCATACTCCACAGTGTAAAGACAAAAAAAAGTGTGATTATAATGTGACAACTTTCTATATATAATTCCACATTATGTAATAATTTCGAACATCTAAATATGTGGATTCTGTCAACGATCTTCCAATGAGAATGTTTTTTTTCTTTTTTTTCAGTTCTACACTCAATTCCATTATGATGATTTGGCGCTGCTCGCGTTAATTGTTCA
>NC_137469.1:160679344-160683086 GCF_964235325.1 Thermobia domestica
TAAGCCACAATCTTACAAAAGTCCGCGATAATCACTGATACTTGTATATACAGTATATATATATATATATATATATATATATATATATATATATATATATATATATATATATATATATGTATGTTATTATTGTAGCCCTAACTGTTGCTCTAATGACTAGCGCATGAGCCTTTTAAAACTCAAAGGTTTCATTTCATTTCATTGGGGATATCAAAAACGTGTTAGGGCATGAAAAGTGGAAGGGCATCACGAACGAATCTTGTGTAAGCAACTTCTACTAGGAGAACTTATAAGAGTAAGATTCAAAAGAAAGACAGGTAACATACTGTATATAATAAAGTTCATATTATAGTAAGATCAATAATGAAATACAAAATGTGAGTTTTGAATATATATCCTAGCATAATACATATTTATTTTTACATAATATCTTACAAGAAGTTAAATCCCAAAACTTTCCTTGCATACTCCACAGTGTAAAGACAAAAAAAGTGTGATTATAATGTGACAACTTTCTATATATAATTCCACATTATGTAATAATTTCGAACATCCAAATATGTGGATTCTGTCAAAGATCTTCCAATGAGAAGGTTTTTTATTTTTTTCAGTTCTACACTCAATTCCATTATGATGATTTGGGCGCTGCTTGCGTTAATTGTTCAGAGTGTTGGTTACATCATGTAATTTTTATTGATTTAAGCCACAATCTTACAAAAGTCCGCGATAATCACTGATACTTGTATATACAGTATATATATATATATATATATATATGTTATTATTGTAGCCCTAACTGTTGCTCTAATGACTAGCGCATGAGCCTTTTAAAACTCAAAGGTTTCATTTCATTTCGTTGGGGATATCACAAACGTGTTAGGGCATGAAAAGTGGAAGGGCATCACGAACGAATCTTGTGTATGCAACTTCTACTAGGAGAACTTATAAGAGTAAGATGGAAAAGAAAGACAGGTAACATACTGTATATAATAAAGTTCATATTATAGTAAGTTCAATAATGAAATACAAAATGTGAGTTTTGAATATATATCCTAGCATAATACATATTTATTTTTACATAATATCTTACAAGAAGTTAAATCCCAAAACTTTCCTTGCATACTCCACAGTGTAAAGACAAAAAAGTGTGATTATAATGTGACAACTTTCTATATATAATTCCACATTATGTAATAATTTCGAACATCCAAATATGTGGATTCTGTCAAAGATCTTCCAATGAGAATGTTTTTTTCTTTTTTTTCAGTTCTACACTCAATTCCATTATGATGATTTGGCGCTGCTTGCGTTAATTGTTCAGAGTGTTGGTTACATCATGTAATTTTTATTGATTTAAGCCACAATCTTACAAAAGTCCGCGATAATCACTGATACTTGTATATACAGTATATATATATATATATATATATATATATATATATATATATATATATATATATATATATATAATATGTATGTTATTATTGTAGCCCTAACTGTTGCTCTAATGACTAGCGCATGAGCCTTTTAAAACTCAAAGGTTTCATTTCATTTCATTGGGGATATCACAAACGTGTTAGGGCATGAAAAGTGGAAGGGCATCACGAACGAATCTTGTGTATGCAACTTCTACTAGGAGAACTTATAAGAGTAAGATGGAAAAGAAAGACAGGTAACATACTGTATATAATAAAGTTCATATTATAGTAAGTTCAATAATGAAATACAAAATGTGAGTTTTGAATATATATCCTAGCATAATACATATTTATTTTTACATAATATCTTACAAGAAGTTAAATCCCAAAACTTTCCTTGCATACTCCACAGTGTAAAGACAAAAAAAGTGTGATTATAATGTGACAACTTTCTATATATAATTCCACATTATGTAATAATTTCGAACATCCAAATATGTGGATTCTGTCAAAGATCTTCCAATGAGAATGTTTTTTTTTCTTTTTTTCAGTTCTACACTCAATTCCATTATGATGATTTGGCGCTGCTCGCGTTAATTGTTCAGAGTGTTGGTTACA
Organism: Thermobia domestica; assembly: GCF_964235325.1. NCBI lineage: Eukaryota > Metazoa > Arthropoda > Insecta > Zygentoma > Lepismatidae > Thermobia > Thermobia domestica. The sequence continues at coordinate 160,681,381 of NC_137469.1, forward strand.
TCATGTAATTTTTATTGATTTAAGCCACAATCTTACAAAAGTCCGCGATAATCACTGATACTTGTATATACAGTATATATATATATATATATATATATATATATATATATATATATATATATATGTATATATATATATATATATATAATATGTATGTTATTATTGTAGCCCTAACTGTTGCTCTAATGACTAGCGCATGAGCCTTTTAAAACTCAAAGGTTTCATTTCATTTCGTTGGGGATATCACAAACGTGTTAGGGCATGAAAAGTGGAAGGGCATCACGAACGAATCTTGTGTATGCAACTTCTACTAGGAGAACTTATAAGAGTAAGATGGAAAAGAAAGACAGGTAACATACTGTATATAATAAAGTTCATATTATAGTAAGTTCAATAATGAAATACAAAATGTGAGTTTTGAATATATATCCTAGCATAATACATATTTATTTTTACATAATATCTTACAAGAAGTTAAATCCCAAAACTTTCCTTGCATACTCCACAGTGTAAAGACAAAAAAAGTGTGATTATAATGTGACAACTTTCTATATATAATTCCACATTATGTAATAATTTCGAACATCCAAATATGTGGATTCTGTCAAAGTTCTTCCAATGAGAATGTTTTTTTTCTTTTTTTTCAGTTCTACACTCAATTCCATTATGATGATTTGGCGCTGCTCGCCTTAATTGTTCAGAGTGTCGGTTACATCATGTAATTTTTATTGATTTAAGCCACAATCTTACAAAAGTCCGCGATAATCACTGATACTTGTATATACAGTATATATATATATATATATATATATATATATATATATATATATATATATATATATATATATATATATAATATGTATGTTATTATTGTAGCCCTAACTGTTGCTCTAATGACTAGCGCATGAGCCTTTTAAAACTCAAAGGTTTCATTTCATTTCATTGGGGATATCACAAACGTGTTAGGGCATGAAAAGTGGAAGAGCATCACGAACGAATCTTGTGTATGCAACTTCTACTAGGAGAACTTATAAGAGTAAGATTCAAAGAAAGACAGGTAACATACTGTATATAATAAAGTTCATATTATAGTAAGTTCAATAATGAAATACAAAATGTGAGTTTTGAATATATATCCTAGCATAATACATATTTATTTTTACATAATATCTTACAAGAAGTTAAATCCCAAAACTTTCCTTGCATACTCCACAGTGTAAAGACAAAAAAAGTGTGATTATAATGTGACAACTTTCTATATATAATTCCACATTATGTAATAATTTCGAACATCCAAATATGTGGATTCTGTCAAAGATCTTCCAATGAGAATGTTTTTTCTTTTTTTTCAGTTCTACACTCAATTCCATTATGATGATTTGGCGCTGCTTGCGTTAATTGTTCAGAGTGTTGGTTACATCATGTAATTTTTATTGATTTAAGCCACAATCTTACAAAAGTCCGCGATAATCACTGATACTTGTATATACAGTATATATATATATATATATATATATATATATATATATATATATATATATGTTATTATTGTAGCCCTAACTGTTGCTCTAATGACTAGCGCATGAGCCTTTAAAACTCAAAGGTTTCATTTCATTTCGTTGGGGATATCACAAACGTGTTAGGGCATGAAAAGTGGAAGGGCATCACGAACGAATCTTGTGTATGCAACTTCTACTAGGAGAACT